>NC_055959.1:21064840-21072340 GCF_018492685.1 Alosa sapidissima
CCCACAACCACTCCTTCCTTCCTTCTCTCACTTGGACTATGCAGCTGTGCTGTTACAAAAGCCTGTTAAAATATGAGCACAGAGAGGCCGAAAAAAAACAACACATAAAAATAGTCGGAAGGGAATGAGCTGAGAAAGAGAGAGAGAAAGAGAGAGATGGAGAGAAAGAGAAAAAAAAACGAGTGAATGTATGTGCGAAGAAAAGTGGATTTTATGTGCGCTGCCCTGCCTGGAGTCATACAGTGGCCTTGTTAGGAAAATGAAATGAAGTGAAATCTAAAACTATGGTGCTGAGCGACTATCTGAGCTGGTTTGTGGGTCCACGCTGGATGGCTGTGCTGGGGTTGTTTTTAGAGAGAGAGAGAGAGAAAGAGAGAGAGAGAGATGGAGGGAGAGAAAGAGAGGTTGTGGCACTCTGTGGTTCCCTGCAGACCTGTCTCAGAGCACAACGACATTCTGACCTCACCGCAGGGCCTTAGAGCTGGACACACACACACTCACAAACACACACACACCACAGATAGAGAGGTATGCAAATACACACTCACATTGAGTCATGCCCTCACACACGGACAGACACACGAAACACAAGAAAATGGACATGGGAAATGCACATATACTGTGCATGCAACTGCAGACAGGATGGGTAGATGTGTACAAGTAAACACACAAAAGCAGATGTGCTTGTGCAAGCACACACTCATACACATGAACACACACACACACAAACACCACAAACACACACAGTTTGCGTGTCCAGTAAGCGGGCCCGTTGCTGTGCTGTGTCTCCTGAGACCTTGCTGACCCGTCTCAGTGGGACGCCTCTTGCCGCTCTCATCCCGCTCATCCGTCTTCATCCTCCTCCTCTTCCTCACTTAGGGCTCTAATCCCCCCGGGCTTTACATACTAAAACTCTCCCCAGAGCTCAAGACTCTCAGCTCCTCATCAAATGAAAAACACAGGGGAGAGCAGCGGAGGACAGGGAAGCCATGTGTGTATGAGAGCATGCGTGCGTGTGTGAAGGCATGCGTGTGTGTGTGTGTGTGTGTGTGTGTGTGTGTGTGTGTGTGTGTGTGTCTGTCTGTGTATGTGTGTGTGTGTGGGTGTGTGGGGGGCACAGGATTCATGAGATGGGAATGTTAGGCGATTTGGTTTAAAGGCCACTCACCCCAAATCCTAGCCCCCCCCCCCCCCCCCCCACACACACACACCTCCCCCCTGCTTTGGTGGTGACATAACTGCTCCTAGCCCTCTCTCCTCATCATCCCTCTTCATTTGATTTCCGTTTTTTTTTTACTCTTTCACTTTGGTCAGGTTTCCTATTTTACCTCTCTTCTCTCTCTCTTACTCTTTCCTTCACAGTCTCTCCCTCTCTCTCTCCCTCTCTCTCCCTCTCTCTCTCTCCACTTCTCCTTCCCTAGGCGTTGCTCTGTGGCAGGCCAATCGGCACGCTTGCTCCACTCCTTCATTATTTTGAATTTACGGCCTGCTGGATTTGGCCTGGCTGTCTGGGGGGACTCTGGCCAGCCTGGCAGCAGCCAGCCAACCTCACTCATATAAAAAGTCACATCAAATCAACTTAATGAATAAAAAAAGCCACACCATGGCCAAGAGCTACACACACACACACACACACACACACACACACACACACACACACCACACATACTCTCTCTCTCTCACACACACACACACACACACACACACACCGCCTCTCTCTTTCTCTGTCTCCCTCTCTCTTTTTCACACACACACACCACACACACACACACACACACACACACACACACACACACACACACACACACACACACTCACACTCACTCACACTTACAGAAATACACAACTAAAATGCTAAAAACCTAGAAGTGAAGTGAATTCTGTCATCTTTGGGGACACAGCCATCTCTTGAAAATTAACCTCCTCTAAATACGAGTGACTATTTGTGTGTGTGACTAACTCATACTCACATCTTTTCCAATGAAGCTCACCCCACAAACAATTACAAAAACATCATTAGCAGTGAGCCTCAGCAGTGTGCATGGCCACCGAAACACCCCACCTTACTTACACACACAGACACTTTCTCTTCAGCCCAAAAGTGACACTGTAAGACACTGCATGAGTGTGCATGCTCTCATCTCTATGACAGTCTAACAGGCTCAACAGGAACAACTTTGTCAGCAACATTCCCGGCAACTATCATATCTCATATCAGGGGCTCACAAAACCTTCCCTAGTGCTCCACTTTCACCTGCCCCCCCCCCCCTTCTCTTCCCTCCCCTCCCACTCCAAACCCTTGAAATGCCCCCCTACACCCCCCAACCCCCCTCCTGCTCCAAACCCAGCTCAGAGGCTCAGCACAGCCCTAAAGCCTCAGTGCTAAAGCCGTGGGTTATGTAAGGTAAAGCCCTAAATCTCACCACGCCTGATGTTACATATTACTGTAATTGCAAATGAAAAAAAGAGTCAGATAGAGACAGAGAGAGAGAGAGAGAGAGAGAGGGGGGTGATGTGGGAATGGGTGGAGGAGGAGGTGGATGTGGGGGGGCAAACAGATCAGTGAGGACATGAGACGAAGAGGGAAAGAGAGAAAGAAAGAAAGAAAAGAAGAAAGAGGGCAAAGGGGAAGAAAGGAGAGGCAGATGGAGAGGAGAGAGAAAAGAGAGAGAGAGAAAGAGAGAGAGAGAAAGAGAGAGAGAAAAAGAGAGAGAGAGAGAAAGAGAGCGAGAGAGAGAGGGATGGTGGGTGGGAGGAAAAGGGTGTGTGGGTGAAAGTGGGAAGAACGAGTGAAAGAAGGAGTGCAGTACGCTGTGCAATTGCTGACGCAACAGGTCCTCTCAGTGTTTGGAGCGATGACCTACTTTTCCTTTTACAGGGAGATGGATTTTCAACCAAAAAAGCGCGGGCAGACAGGGAAAGAGACGGCAAGTAAAAGAGAGACTGAGAGACAGAGAGAGAGAGAGAGAGAGAGAGAGGGAGAGAGAGAGAGAGAAAAGAGAGAGGGAGAGAGAGAGAGAAAAAAGAGAGAGAGAGACAGAGAGAGAGAGAAAAGAGAGAGGGAGAGAGAGAGAGAAAAGAGAGAGAGAGACAGAGAGAGTCAGAGAAACAGGAAATCCAATAAAGACAACTGTGTGGATTCATCAGGGGTCATAAAGTTACAAACTGTTCTGTCCGATGCCATCCAGTTAGCCAACCAGGGCTGCTTAATCACATGCCAGCATGGCACTTACTTATGCATGTTATGACAGCATCACACACATACACACACACACAAGTGCAGCATTGTGTGAAGGATTGCACAATGTCAGAAATGAAAGGGAAATTGAAACAGGTTGTATGAGGGCATTGTTCTTTAGTGTGTGTTTGGAGATGGGTGTGTGTGTGTGTGTGTGTGTGTGTGTGTGTGTGTGTGTGTGTGTGTGTGTTTATGTTTATGTAAGCTGTCAGTGCACTCCCTTGGCTGTAATAATTTAGTAATCATATTTGCATACAAAAAAATGTGTCCACTAAACTGTAAATCGTACCAACATAAATTATGACACTTGTGTGTTTTAATGACTCTGTGTGTGTCTATGTGTGTGTGTGACTATGCATGTGTAAACATGTGTCAGAGATAGAGATAGATAGGAGAGAGAGTGCATAGCAATTAGAGCAACACAATGGAATGACTGGTATTATCTATGGCCCCTAAGGATACATATTTCATGCCATACAGCGCCAAGCAGGTACCTAGTTAGTCCAAAAACCGACTAAAAAGGTTATGATCCTACCCCGATCAACTTTACGGCCAATCGTTCCTTGCACGCATTTACAATGTTAAAGACTTCATTCTCCATATTATAAGTCAGTGTCGAATCAGAATGTATTTGAAGCTGTTATTTTAAGGTAAAAGAACTGCATTGTATTGCTTTAATATGTGTGTATGCAGATACCAGTGTGTGGTGTGTGTGTAGGAAGTTGCATGAGTAAGCCCGTCTACTAACACACATGTACACACACGTATCTGAACACGTAATTTCTGCATACTGTCTGATCTGCATGCAACAAGCCCCAACCAGAACAAAGCTACCTTCAGTCTGTTGACACGACTAATATGCCCTCTAATCGAATTTTCGAGTATCGTTTAGACCCTCAGCACTAGGGTCCAGATTACCACGAGGCTTTGATTACGCCATTGCAAGACAGAGCAGAAATCACCAGTCAGCCCCCTCCACTGCAGGCCAAAGTGGACCCACTTAACCCGGCCTCCTGTCAATGGCCCTGTAGGGCTTTCCTTGCATTAACAAACTTAACACATCTAACTCAGATAATCAAAGACTTAGCATGCCATTGCATGTTAAGGGATTTCAGTGTGCCGATTTTCACCAATAGCGAGGCGTTTCATAAGGAGTGGTGAAGCAAGCGAAGGCTCCAAACGTGTAATTCTTTTGGGAGAAACAGGATTAAATAAAGGCTGAGGGCCATGACTGCATACATTTACTCCCCCGTCTCTATTTTAACACCTACGCATGTGAGCCATGTGTTTGCTTTCACAAAAAAGGGTCCCTGCGACATGGACCTCAGACCCCGCGTCTCTTGTGTTGTTGGAAGGAAGTTCTAGTGTTGTCTGACTCCACCTACCTTGGCCGATGGACTCCCCTTTTCTTTCATGCAACTGGCTCAGGTCCAAGACAAGGCAAATCATGGATGTTGGGCTATGCAATGAAGTGATGCAACAATGGAGGTGTCGGGATTAGGGGGAGGGGGGGTCACGTGGAGATGTATGTGCACGACGGGCATTCCGCTGGGGCCTCTCGCTGCTCCGGCCACTACTCGAGTGCGCCGCCGAGATAACCATCAGATACCGTCAGATAACATAAGGTCCAAATTCTCTTTTCTTTCTTTTTCCCTCTATCTCTCTCTCTCTCTCTCTCTCTCTCTCTCTCTCTCTCTCTTTCTCTGAGGAAATTCCTCCATGTGATTTCACTTACTCTACGTTTCAGCTCGACACTAAAATGGAAAGGGAATCCGAAAAAGAGGTCACCTTGGTTACTTGTCTTTCTCTCCCTCTCTCCCTCTCCGCTCCCACTCGTTTTTCTCTCTGTCCTTTGTGGCAGCGCTAGAGATGAAAAAGAACACTCCTGTATATTTTGCCTCCGTTTCAAAATCCACCCCCTCCAAAGTGCAGATGTGGGCCCTGGGCCACATCTACTCTGAAGAGGGAGAGAGAGAGAGAGAGAGAAGCGAGAGAGCGAGAAAGAGAGCGGAGAGAGTGAGTGAGTAAGAGAGAGAGAGAGAGAGACGGAGGAAAAGTGATAGAGTGAAATAAATGAAAAAAAAACAGCAATCTGCTTCCCCCTCCTCGTGTAAACACAGGATGGGCTCCAGCCACTCTGTCTCACTCTGCCGAAGGAGAAACAGAGAGAGAGGGAGACAGAGAGAGAGAGAGAGAGAGAGAGAGCAGGAGAGGAGTGGACAAGTGGAGTAGACTGAGAGAAGAGGGGAAAAAGTGAGGAGAAAAATGGTGCTGGTTAAATAAACCAGCCGGTGGGGCCAGAGCTGCCGGCGTGCGGCGCAGTGAGCTCTCTGGCCTCTAGGGGGGCCAATCTCTGGGTGGCTTCACAGCTCAACACAGGCTGCTGCTGCTACGCTCCAGGCCTGCACAGTTTTAAACAGCCAAACGTCTAATAGGGACCTGCTGGAGGGCGCTGTGAACTCGAGCACAGGAGCAAATGGGGTGAGCGGCGCTGAGTGAAAGGCTCCACCGCAGGCTCCTGCCCCCCCCCCCCCCCCTTCTTCTCTTCATCCTCGTCTTGGCTCAAGGGTTCAAACGGGCTCTGAGGCTCCAGGAATTATGGGATGTGGAAATGACTGCTTCTCAGGTCAAGAAGAAGCTCTTGCCTAGGTGAATGGGCGAAATGTGCATCAAAATGGTATGGACAACCGTGAAGTTAAGACGTATGGAAACATCTGGAGTTTGCGTTTTCGTGTGGGGAGGTCACAGGTCAACAAGGCTCTCCGGACAGACAAACCTGGACCATCAGAAGAGGTAAAAATGAGATGGGGAGACTTGCAATGGAAAGTCATATTGCAGGAAGGCACGTGATGGAACTCAAACCCGCTCCAGAGGTTCCATTCAAAACCATTTGCTGGACGAAAAAAGACCGCAAGCACTATCTGGTCTTTCTCCTTTTTGTCAGAGCACCAACGCCCAACACCGCATCTGTCCCTCTCCTGGACCATGGATCTCTTCGATGAGCATATACAACTGACAGACTACTTCGTTCGAGACTTCCTATTGATTGTGAAGGGCAGGCCAGGGCAGTCGGTTTTGGCGAGGGCTTGAGACGTGAGACGTGAGTCGTGAGCCGTGAGACGCGAGCGTGAGCGTGAGCGTGAGCTGGAGCTCGTGTTCCTCCGGACCCCTGGCTCTGGGGCCTGCTGTCCAGCCGGGGCGCCTGCTCTGGTTCACAGCTCCCAGGGCAGGGCCCAGCAGCGGCAGCGGCCGAGGAAAAGTCTTACTGCAGGAAATGCCTTGCCCGATAGTCACCCCACTGGGATCAATAAGATGAATGTTAAAAAATGGAAGGGAGAGAGAGAGAGAGAGAGAGAGAGAGAGAGAGAGACATAGAGGGAAGGGGAGACGAGTCTGAAGAAGAAGAAGAAGAAGAGGAAGAAGAAGAAGAAGAAGAAGGGTCTGGAAATGGTTTCAGCAGATCCCTCAGCTGCCTTTGGGTCGAATGGGCCTTTAATTGGGGTTACGTGAGACGGCCGATCACGAATCTTTCCACTCAGGCCCGCTCTCTCTCCCTCTCAATCCCTCTCTTTCTCTCTGCTCGCCTCTGTGCTTGGAGTCGATTGGCCGTTCCTTGCATGCGCTCCGCCGCGTTGGCCAACCCTCATGCTGTGCTGGCGTAAGGAGCAGCAGGTTTTCCGAAGACCACATAAAAGGACAGCAGTTAAGTGACTCTCCCCAGAGGAGCAGCCAGGGAGACTGCTGCTCGATCAATAAGACAGAAAAACAGGACCTTTGATACGGCTCCTCGCAAGCATATATACACTGACAGTGCAGAGAGTCTGTGATCTCTTTATAGAAAAGGCAACAAAAAGAACTTAACGATGACCACTTCAAGAACCTTGGCTCTCGGACGGTTAAAGTGAGAAACCCGTGAAGTTCCAAAGTCTTTTATCACAGGTTCTGTCAGAGTGAACACCCTTCTCCCCAGATGATTCATTCACAACCTGGAACTGGTCACGCTTTCTCGAAAGAGTGCACTCACTCACTTCCGGAAGCCTTCGAAGGTCCCTGCTTAAGAGGTCCTCTAACCATAATTCTCTGTGGGGCATGACTCACGGCGGCCCTCGGCTTTTGCCTGGCAGTGAGCTGGACACTGTGCTGTAGGCTCAGTCCTCTCAGGCCCCTGTGCGGGAGGTAGGGAGACCGGGGTGCAGGGGGAGGGATGAGAGCAGATGAGGGCGCGATGGCTGGCTTTACAGCTCAACCTGTACAGAGTGTCC
>NC_055959.1:21077340-21082340 GCF_018492685.1 Alosa sapidissima
TACGAGACCAAAGTCCATCAGGTCAAGGTCACTTGTTTACAGTATGACCACAGGCTGGAGGCAAGTATCACTTTTTCCTGTTAAACTACCTTCCAGTTGAGAAAGAAAAGCACACGCAAACACACACCCATTCCTGTCAGTAACACCAAACCCTATACATTTCCTTCTAAGCCGTCATTTTTAAACCTTTCCATCTTTTCTTCTTTCTTTCTCTCGGTGAGACCGGGATGGTCTTTCTCTCTCTTGGCATTGTCTATAGCCCCCGCCACATTGTCCCACCCTCTCTCCTCTCCGCTTTACCTCCACCCTGCTTTCCTCTGCTCTCTCTTTTCCTTTTCTTGCCTCTCCTTTTCTCTGCTTATCTCTCCCTTTCTCTCTCTCTCTCTCTCTCCCTCTTTCTGGCAGTGGTTCTTTTCTTGAGCAAAGCCGAGCAGAGGGAAAGAGATGTCTGCTTTTCATTCTGCCTGCAGGTCTTAATGACTTAAGTGAGGTCATTCCATCGAGAATGCACCAAACGACCCCGTCTACCCCCCCCACGCCCCACCCACCCTGCCTGCTCGCGCTCCCCCTGCTCGCTGGGCTTCCCTAGGCCCTGTGTTTGTGTGTGTGTGTGTGTGTGTGTGTGTGTGTGTGTGTGTGTGTGTGTGTGTGTGTGTGTGTGTGTGTGTGAGTGAGAGATGACGCCTGTGGAAACTTTCAGCTGCGGTCTTCATCCAGTCAAGTGGGGCGCTCACACATGTGCGAGCATTTTGCCTGACACACTGCGCACACTAGCGCACACCATGGCGAGCCTTTGTGCGGAGGGGCTAGAGCAGCACAGCCTAAACTTTGTAAGGCTGGCTACAGATGTCACTGATGGCTGCATACACAGTCCATATGATCCATATGATCCATATGATCTACACCCAGCCCACCAGGGGGCCTCACATAAAGGTGCAGGTGATCTTTGGCCAATGTTCAAAAATCTTTGTGTGTCCTATCACTGGTGACAATAAATATGTCATGTATGCATAGGAAAGCACATAGCATGTACCTGTGATAGCCTTTGGCAAAGCATCTGAGGCTGAGCACTGAAGAAGAGGTGAAGACGAGCGCCTAGGTATTTCCTTTCCTTTCATTACGTATATGGATCTCTGCCATAACCACCTCTTATCATGAGGAGTGTGTTTACTTCATTGTCCTATTACATGACGGATTAATAGCCTCCCATCTTGATGGCTCATTAATGCTTGGTAGTAGCTACTGTTGTATTGTCATCTTGTAATTTAACATGGTATGATTGTACAGATGTCCACTGCTCTCTCTCTCTCTCTCTCTCTTTCTCTCTCTCTCTCTCTGTGTACATGGCAGATTAGAAGATTAGGCTGACATCTGTTAACTGTTTTGGCCTGTTGACTCTGTGCGAATGACGAATGAAGAGTCATTGATAGAGTGTTGCTTTGCCAGTGGCTTCAGCAGGGAGGCAATGCAACTACCAGACACTACTGTCATATTATCAAGAGAGTTGGTGTATAAAAGTGTATGTGTATGTAAAAAGGTTGCATGTGAGTGTGTGTGTGTGTGTGTGTGTGTGTGTGTGTGTGTGTGTGTGTGTGTGTGTGTGTGTGTGTGTGTGTGTGTGTGTGTGAACATGGGATGGCACAAGGGAAAGAACCCAAACAGAGCATGAAATGGTGACCAAAGCAAACAAAAGACCAGAAGACAGACACAGTCACACACTGAGAAAAAGAGAAGGAGGGAGACAGGGAAAGAAAGAAAAAAAGAAAAAGCTGAAGAAAGAGAAACAGAGAGAGAGCAAGCGAGCAGGAAAAGTAGTGAGTGAGAGAGAGAGTGAGAGAGAGAGAGAAACTGAGACCAAAGAAAGAAGCTAAGAGACAGAAAGACCAAGAGATAGGGAAATAGGCAGAAGGAGACCATGCACTGAAGAGGGAGGGAGAAAACCTAAGACAGAAAAAAGAGAAAGAGCGAGAGAGAAAGAGAGCAGGAAGGAGGGAGGGGAGAAAAAGAGCAGGGGTGAGGCGGGGGGGGGGGGGGGGTACGTAAGGGGGTTAAAAGTAACAGAGGCTTTATTGTTTATGATTCTTTGGGGAGGAGGAGGGAGCGGGCGGGCGGGGGGAGGCGAGGGGGAGGGAGACCCAGCGAGCGCTTGCCCTGGCACTGATCACGGCGAGCAGGGCTCAGGCTCCGACCGAACTGGGCGCGCGTCCAGCCCTCCAGCCCCCACAGGCAGGGCAGGCAGACAGCGCCTGCGCTCGGGAGCCACAGCCTGCTGACACTTAGACACAGAGCTGCAGCTAGCGTACGCGTACACGTACACGCACACACACACACACACACACGCACACACACACATGCACGCACACACGCACATGCACGCACACACACGCACACACACACATGCACACACACATGCACGCACACACGCACATGCGCACACACGCACACACACACACGCACGCACACACGCACATGCACACACACGCACACACACAAACACACGCACACACACACAAACACACTAAAGCTACTGCAGCTCACTCACAAACACGCACACTGACACTAAAGCTACTTGAACACACAAACACTGAGCTATAGCTGTACTGTAGCAACACTAATGACACTAGATGACACACAGAGCTGCAACCAAGACACACTTGACAAACACCAAGACACCAAGGCAAACTCTGACTGCAGCTAACACACAGGGACAGTGCTGCAGCTAACCACACCTTAGCGGACATGCAGACACAGACCTACAGCTAGCTCAAGACAGCTATACAGACAAGGGTCTACACCTAAGGTTTACAGACGGCCATTGATGTAGGTAAAACAATCATGGAACATCAGACACAAGACAAGCTGAACTGCATATGAAGAGCCACAAAAGAAAGACGTGCTCTAGGGTCAGATTACAAAACGGCACTCGAATGTCATCTTTATGCATAGCTTACAAAAACACATACTGTCAAGCATGAGTGCATGTATGAAGAGAGGCCATTGCCATTTATCTTTACGTTTTCTGGCTGCCTCTGTCTCTGTCTCTCGCAGTCCTCGTCTCTCACAAGCCTGCTCCATCTTTGACAGATTTTAACCAATAGCGGCAAACAAGCAATTATTGTTGGCAGTCTGGGCCTATGTTGTGTTTCCAAGAGGTGGGAACGGAGCGAGGGGGTGGATGAAATCACCCCTACAGATGGGATTTAAATCAATATTACATTATATGTCCTTATTTCTTTATGGAAAAAAGCAGGAGTAAGGGAGAGAGAGTGAAGAAAGAAGAGAGCGAGAGAGAGAGAGAGAGAGAGGTGGGGAGGGAGATGTAGGGGACGTAGCAGGAAACTCGATGGCCCCCATGAGCTCGGCAGAGAATGTATAATAATACGTTTAATATGTTTAATATGTTCCGTTTTTTCACTCTTCAGCTTTATTCCCTCCATCATGACTTTCATTTCCTTTACTCTCCCCATGTGTCCTCCACAATCTCAAGTACTACACAAACTTCCGAGAAAAAACGCCCAATGCCGTCATCCAACGCTTACTCATCTGCTGTCAGGCAGTAGGTAAATATACACACAGTCCAGTGTAGCTTGTGTGTCAAGCTAACGCTATAGTGGCTGGGAGTAGGTTGTAACACACACACACACACACACACACACACGGGCACTGTTTGCTCAGGACATTCCCTGATGAGCTGATGTGTGGTGTGGTTTGTTGTGCCCGCTGGCTAACTGTGCCTGCTGGATGCATGGGCAGCCCTGCCAGTGGAGGGAAGGCCAGAAGGATTCGTAACAACCTACTGGGACTGGGCGATGGAGCAGACCTCATCGCCATTTTTAAAGATGTAGCAAACATTGCTAGTCCAATAAAGTTTTGGAAGTTCAGTGAGTTACACCTGGCGATGATCTAGCTACTGTATCTGTTTACGCTCAAAAAACTCCAGGGCTAGTACACACAGGCTTGTATGTTAGATGTATCAGTTATAAATCATGTTGGAACATGGAGATGGCATCCCATGATAAAACTCCACTCTTAGGAATTTATGCATCTTGAGGAATAATTTGTGTGGGTAAAATATGTGAGAAGTCAGGCCAGGAATGGTTAAAAAATGATACGTTTTCTAAAAATAAAAAAAATAAAAAACAATTGCAATTTTGAAAACAGATTAAAACCTAGACGTGCTTTTTTATTTCAATTTAATGTCAATAACATTAGTATGGATGAAATGACCATATACTATATGGTTGGGAAAGTTGTGAAAATGTTAAATAAAACAACATCTAAAATGCAGACCTGAAAATGAATGAGTAAATTAAACACAAATACAAAAATATACAGCTAATCTGTCTGATGTCCGTGATATTTCTGTGATATGTAAATATAGGTGGATTTTAATGAAAAACAAAAATGGCAATTTCTTACAATTTTTTTGAATTGGCATCACAAAATCCCTCTTTTTCTAGTGGGACTAAAGAATATCAGATGTCAAATGTCAAAAAATTGTTTTGTTTTGATAGTCTTGATCAATATTGTTACACTCCTAAACCATTTCCATGCAACTGTGCCCTAGCAAGTTCACCTGGTGTTATTTAACAACAAATTTCTTCCTAGACATCTTCTAGATACAGTATATTTTAACTATATCAAACTACATATCTTCTTACTTGTGTTTGACGCTGCTAATGCTGGCATTCATGTGGAGGATGCAATCAGTTCATAAATAGTTCGATGGTTTTTCTTATAGTGCACAGTATATTCAAGTGATGTGTTTGGCTGTTTTTGTGTCAGGGAGAAGCATTTGTTCATGCAACATTACATATTCACCACGCCATGTGCCTTTTCAGAATTTACATTTAACAAGACAAAACTTATGGAAACCTTTGATATTGGCGTGTCATGATATGCATTGCTATTGTATTATCACTCAGGCCTATGACCTGTCAGTCAAGTCAGAGAAAAGCTTGGCCTTACCTGGTATATGACATTGATGAATACACAAATAG
>NC_055959.1:21087340-21094840 GCF_018492685.1 Alosa sapidissima
AGTCTGCACTGTGTGTGGGTGCCCCGAACTCAGGGCAAGTCAGTCCATAGGTGCATGTGTATACTTTTCTGCTGATGATATACTTTCACCTGTATGAGGATGTTTGTTTGGGTGCGGTATTAGGAGGGCCGCGGGCCGGTTTCACACACTCAAACACATCTTTAGTCTGAGAAATCAGTGTAACAGTAGCCAGAGAGGTGAGTTAGCCTCCTTATCTGGATTTTTTATATAACAGAGAGTTTCTAAGATGGTGTGGGCCAGGCGACCTGAAGTCTTCTCTGACACATTTCACACACACCCGAGAGGACTAGACTGGGCTGCGAGAGAGAGATCTGTCAGGTTCCAACCTGAGGAGTCAAAAACAAACGGCTCAAAAACAATTCCTGCTCCAAGCCGCAACAGTCCAGGAGGGATCCTACTGACTAACACTTGGAGGGAAAACATTAAGTAATGTATGTTCGTATGGGATACTGAGTAGTGTGTGTGTGTGTGTGTGTATGTGTGTGTGTGTGTGCACGTGTTGGCATGATTGCGTGTTTTTATCTATGCTGTGCTTGCTTTAATTTTATTTTTCTGTCTTGCAATTTATGTCCAGCAGGTGGGGACGCGTTGGGACTGATCAGGGGTCGCCCAGAGGTCACAGCCTGTCTCCCCCTCACACTTGCAGCAGCACATCTGCTCTTACATGGCAACTTCCATTCCCTTTACTGCCCCCCTCTCTCCCTCCCTCTCTCCCTCCCTCCCTCCCTCTCTCTCCCTCCCCCTCTCCCTCTCCCTCTCTTTCTACTTCCTTATCCCCAACCCCACCCCATCATCCAGTATTTTTTTTCTTTGATATAAAAACATTCCTGGTTCCCAATGCTGCTCGAGAAAAACCTGGTGCTTATTTTCAGTGCCCTAAATTGATAGCAAATGTTAGGATAGATTCCTCCACCCTCCCTTCTCCCTTCTTTCTCGACTTCTTCTCCTTCTCCGGTCTCTCGCTCGCTTTCTGGCATTAGCACTAAGGATACGTGGAACATTTTCTTGGCCGCGTTGAACCCTGTTTTTATGTTTCAGAAGGTGTTTTCTTTTACATTTTACTCCATGTGTTTTTGTTGAATTTGAACAAGAGCAGGAGAGAGAGAGAGAGAGAGAGAGAGGGAGAGAGAGAGAAAAAAAGCAACTGCAGTCTAAGTGTCTCCTTTGGTGTGAGTCTGAGTCATACCATTTTCTTTTTCTTTATTTCACTCTTTTTTTTTCTTTCTCTTTTCACTCAATTTCTTTTTTGTCTGCCAGCAACCCCCACGGCAGGAGAGGCTGTGGGGAGTTGAAGTCTGTTTTTCCCAAACCGTCTCTACATATAATTCAAAATCATTCTCTCCCTCCTCTCTACGTCCTCCCACCTCTACGCTTCGGGCGGCCCTGATTGCTCGGAGGCACTGGGCCGTGGCCACGTGTGGAGTCCTTGGCCGGCATCATCGCGCCGAGCCGGTGTCATTCAGCGGCGCAGTGGCCCTTACGGCCAGCGTCCACCTCATCTGCGGCTTTTTTTTTTTAACCTGCGACGGCCAAAGGCTCGAAGCTCATGCACGCTCCTATTGTCGCCGGTGCCTCCTTAAGACAACTGAGCACATTAGCGCCACCTCTACAGCTGTCAGTCTCTCGTAACTTCTCACCGGGATCTGCCTGGGTCTCTCAGCTCCCCGTATCCGGCCCCCCCCTGAGAAGCCCGGTGCGGACAGACGGGGCCCGGAGCACGAGGAGAGGAGACGCAGCCTTCAACACGGTGTGGAGAGAGTGCATGACACGGGGGTCTCTGCTTGGACCCAGCGGGGCCGGCCGGCCGATGTGTGGGACCCCCACAAATCTGTAGGAGCGTCGGGCCCTGGAGCGCTGGGCTGCCTGTGAGATGGTGGTGCCGCGGGCCTGGGGAGGCAGAAAGGGCCTGTGTGTGTGTTTGTGTTGGCGGCCGTTCAGCATTCCACATGTCTTTGTGAATTTTGGAGAGCTGACCTCAGGAGACCCACCGAGCCGAGGAGCACAGATGGAGAGCTCTCCCGCTCGCACTCGCCCCCGCTGCCAGCGATTGGCTGGCGCCGCACTCTCAGGTCTACCCAGATCTCACTCTCATTGGTCATGGGGGCTTTTCCGAAGACGCAGTGCTCGCTCTGATTGGCCGAGGCCGCATCTCTAGCTCTGATTGGTCGTGGTCTGCCCGTGCTCTCAAATCGGATTGGTCGAGCGCAGCTCTGCAGCGATGCCTCTGTCATTATCTATCCAAGGGAGATTGATGAGTCTCCAGTTTGCCCCTCTTCCTAATTTATCTCTGAAACATCTGTTGTGATAATCAGAACAGACTTGATTTAGTTGGAGGTGGCGAGTTTCATCCACAAAAGTCAATCGACAGGAATAGCATCAGGCCTGTGCTCACACTCCCACTCTCTCTCTGTCTTTTTCTGGGCTGTCAGTGTTATTAGCAAAAAAAAACCCAGTCATGGGGTTTCCACCAAAAATGAAATTAGCCGCTAACAAAGTTAGCCATGCTAATTACAGCCTCGTGCTAGTGGTCAGTGGCGCAGCGGGAGCCACATGGGAAAACTGCTGAGCCCGGGCCACGGTCGCGGCTCTCGTCTGCTTTCTCAAACACATACGTATGGGATGATTCTCAAAAGCTGACTCTGGACCAGAGCCGGGCCAGGTCTGCCCAGAACGTTCTACTGCTGACAGGGGACTTTTCCACCTGAAGAGCTTCTGCCTAGGGCTCGGAGTTCTGGGGGAGTTGCGGAGGGACGGTTGTGTAGCGGTAAAAGTTCTTGTACGAGCTTATTTATTCTCGCAGCAGTTGCACACCATGATGGATTGAATTCAACTTGTGAGTTACACTGATGAATTCTGCAGATGTACTGTTCATTAAATTTTCTTGGAGAAAGGGAGCGAGAGAGAGAGAGAGAGAGAGAGAGAGAGAGAAAGAGGGAGAGAAAGAGAGAAGGGGGGAGCGGAAGAGCCCTCCAAACACATACTTCTTCTCCGCTTCCCTTCCCATGCGTGCTCTTCTTTATATGAGTGCCTATGAATCATCAACCTTTTCAAACGCGCACACAGGGAATTAAGGTGCTGACGCACAACGGGCAGCTTCATTAGGCCCATAACCGTGTCAACATTTCCTGTCATTTACACTGGAGTCTGTGCCCTCTGCTGGTGTCTTGACACCTCAGCCCAGTCACACCTGAGGCAGCTGACTCCGCCCATCTGCTCTGGACAGCCCAATCAGGAGAGTGGAGAGGAAGGGGGGTGGGGGGTCTCTCAGCTGCAAGAATGCCAGTATTGCTCTCACACCCTGCACAGGAACAGCAAAGGCCCCAGGCCTAACCCAGAACTGGATTTACCTGCCGCGTGTCCTCAGCTGAACTCTGCTGATCAGGCCCCATGTGACCAAGCCTCCCTCCCTCCCTCCCTCTCTGCTCTCCTGATCTATTCTCTACCACGTCACCATGCACTCTACCTTTCTGCTAATCTCTCTCTCTCTCTCTCTCTCTCTCCCTCTGTCTCTCATTGCTCTGTATGCCTACTCTCCTGCACCTCAGCTCTAGCTTTTACCCTTTCTCTCACTCTCTCTTGCTCGCCCCTGTACACCGATCATTCATTCTCATTTGGTCATTTCACTTTCTTTGTTGTCTCTCTCCCTCACTCACTTTTACTTCTCAAAACTCTTGACTGTTTGCCTCGTGTGTTCTTCCACACCCTCCCCTCCCCCTTCTAAAATATCACAGCTCAATCACCACCAAGTTTTTTTTATGTTGAGGCCAGCTGCATAATGAATTCCAATGTAACACAAACACGTCTTACAGGCATAAATCATCTAATCAAAACAAGAAGAGGCAGGGGGAGGTAACATCCATTTCACCCATAACAAGCCATTCTTTCTTTCGTTCTTTCTTCCTTTCTTCCTTTCTTTCTTTCTGTCTCTCTAACACATATATTTGTGTGTGCATGAGTGTGTGCATGATTTTTTTATGTCAACACCACAGTGGTACCCCCCCCCCCCCCCCCCCGCCCCACCCCTTCCCATATACCTAACACAATCAAAACATAATCTTAATACAACCCCACTACAAGATTTACACAATCATCTATCAATTATTTCAGGAATGTCTTTCTGCATGTCAGTTTGTTTGTCCGCCTATCTGTCTGCCTGCTTTTCATATTATAGCATGATTGCATGCTTAGACTCTTTCCAACTATCATCTCATCTTCTAACATCTTCTAACAAAGGCCTATCTGCAGGCATGTAATTGTGCTATGGGTTTTCTACAGGAATGTACAGGAACTGCATTAGTTACCTAAGCTCTTCAGACCCCACATAACCATGCAACAATCATCCATCAAGCTGTGTACAACCCTCACACACACAACCTCTCCAAAACTGTCAAACAACCCTCACAGAAGTATGCCACAGCCCGCCACAAGTCCAGCACAGCCCTGATGTACCACGCCCACAATCCCACCGCACGACCAACTCCATGGGTTCTTCAGAAGAGAACCTGGGGTAAGGGGAGGAGGAGGAGGAGGAGGAGAGCAGAGGAGGAGAAGAGGGAGAGGGGGTGTGGAGGGTACAGTGGTACAGTTTCCAACACTTCTAAAAACAAACACTCTACCGTTTCAACAGCCAAAGAAATGGATGTGGGTTTGGACACTTAGAGAGAGACAGGGAGGTGGTGGGGGAAGAGGAGAGGGGTGGGGGAATAAGAGAAGGGTGAGAGAGTGAGAGAGAGAGGGAGGGAAAGAGGGAGGGCAGGCTAAGGACAGGAACAAGAGAGTGAAAGCAGCCGTAAAATGACAATAATGAAAGGCCTGTGTGCCACCCACTGACCACATCAAGGCGGCAGTAATGACAGGGCACAGAGCGCGCATGCCTCCAGGAGAGAGGGAGTGTGTGTGTGTGTGTGTGTGTGTGTGTGTGTGTGTGTATGGGCAGCATGAGTATATGTGCTTTTGTGAATGCAGCATGTGTGTGTGAGTGAGCGCTGAAGTGTGCATGCATTAGTGCACCTGTGTGAGCTTATGTTTGGTATTTGTGCATGCATGCATCTGTGTGTGTGTGTGTGTGTGTGTTAGTGAGTGACCCTGAGAGCATCCTCCTATGCAAGCTGAAACATGGCCGTGTTTAACAAGTGCTCCCTCTCCACAAACACTCCCAGAAGTTTCCGATTTACCAAAACCTCAGAGGCAGGCCAACGCGGTGAGTTACAGCAGGGCTTGAGCGGCTCTGGCGCGTTTGCCGTTAACAATCTCTGTTTTTTCCCAAGCACTCACTCGCCGGCACCGAATGAATCAAATCCCATCTGTCTGAGCGCAAAACATTCATCTCTCCCGGGGATCCCGCTTTCTGGAAAGCCCTGATTGGAGTGGCAAGGAGCTGTCTCGCCAATAGAAATCCTGGACGCTACATTCGTCGCGCAGCACAGTAGCCCGCGGCTCCGCCTGTGCCTTGCTGGCCCTTGGGGGCGCATGTGTTTAGGCCAGGAGCGGCGGATAGCATGCTAAGTGCACGTGGGATAGCGGCTTACAAAGGGCAGCGTCTCGCCCCTGAGCAGATGTCCTCAGACCGAAATGTCACAGACACCAAAAACCCATGTCCGGTGCAGCTGGCGGCCGAGTGTGTTTGTCTGTGCGTCTGAGTGCGTGTCTGTTAGTGCAAGCAATGTGTGTATGTGTGTGTGTGTGTGTGTGTGTGTGTGTGTGTGTGTGTGTGTGTGTGTGTATGCACACGTGTACTGTATTTGTGTGTGTGTATTTTTTGCATGTGCATTAGGTCATATGGGTGTGCTCCAGCGAAAGTGCGCGGCTGTGCCAAATAGGGGGCGGGGAGGGGTGGGTTGGGGGGGTTGACAAAAAGAGTCTGAGCTAAAATGACCAACTTCAGTGCGGAGCGCCTAGGTTTTGTCTTGAAGTGATAGACTGTGTATGTATGACATGAGTGTTTACTGAGCAAACCACTGACGCGAAGGGAGCAAGAGTGGAAAAAAAAGGAGGAAAAAAGGGGCTGCTCTTTCTCACAAACACCTTGTGAAGGAACACCACTGCAACAAAAGAGCCTCTGTACTAAAGGCCATTTCTACCCGAGGTCTACCCAGGACCACTCCGTCGAGAGATGGAAAAAGATTAATAATTGTAGGAAGAAATATATGGGGAAGACCCAGGTAGAAAAGGTTTTGTGACAGTGAAGGTACAGCAAGTCTATATCCTATGACGTTTTGTTTAGCATTAGCAAATGTCAAATATCACATCCCAAAAATCCTGTGGGAAAAGAGGACTTACAGAGTAGTAGAGAGAAAATGGGATGTTCAGGACTTTACATTATGTAGGACTTACAATCAAATTAGTTCTAATGGAGAGAAAGTGGGATGTTGAGGACTTTACATTATGTAGGACTTAGTTCTTAGTTCTAATGGAGGTAGATGAATTGCATCTGCATTTGTACAGCACCCATCCAAAGACAAATATAAAACACATATTTTTCATCATGAACAAATGATGATGTCATCAAGAATTGCCAGAGAAGATATCTTATTCCTGTTACCCGCAGGGGATAATTATGTTATGGAGAACAGTTTACTCATCAAGAAGATGACACCTGATCCACCAAACATAACTCTGTACAAAGCATCAGACATTGGATATAATGTGTTTTCAATTGTTTATCCTGGGTGCATGTCTCCACTAAATTATTTTATTATGGAAAAAGAACAGCATGAGCATTCAATACTCTAAAGGAGCCTAGCTCAAAGATTATTTGGAAAAAATGAAATTCTACAAGGGTCCTTGGATAGTGCCTAGGGGAACCTCGTGGACTCCACATAGCAGTATTTGCAATTCAAACAAAAAAAGAATCAACAGTCACACAACTTTAGCCCAGCACAACAGTTGAAAAATGGGATACAGATACGTGGGAACAGAATGGACAATGAAAAATGAGGGATTTTGAGGTCCCACTGGAGCCAAAACCACACAGATCAAAATCTAACCGCAGAGAAGCAGTCAGATCATTTCTGTCTACTCCAGCAAAGGGGGGGGGGAGGGGAGGGGGGGATTAGGGGGATGGAGGATGTGAGAAAAGTGAGGGTATGAGAGGGGGAGACAGACTGAGAGACAGAGAAAGATGCATAATGGAAAGTAATGAAGTACTGTGATACAAAAAGGGAACAGAAGCCACAGAACTCCAACACTGCAGTCTTTCCATTCCATTGTTTTCTTATTATTATCAAATAATAACACTCAGAAAAGACATCCGCAATTCCTTACATACCAAAGAGGAATAATGTAAATACCAAGCTAACTCTATCACCTTTTCACAGACTGCTGTCTGATTACTAGCAATAGCGAAAAAAGTAAAGCAGAGTCAATGGCAGAGTACTGTAACTAGGAAAACTACTGTAACTAGGAAAACAGTCCTGGAGCAGGACTCCTATTCCAATGGGTTTAGACTGGCCCATGTTGAGATGTAAAGACAGATTGGAC
>NC_055959.1:21104840-21114840 GCF_018492685.1 Alosa sapidissima
AGAGAAGCAGAGAGACAGGGGTAGGAGGGGATGTTTACATCCAAAACAGACATTTCTGTTGAGTTGACCCATGTGTTATGTTACAAATTAACGATAATGACGTGCATGACGGTGTATGCCCATAAATTCAGTGTGTGTGTGTGTGCATTTGTGTGTGTATTTGTAATGAGTGAACTCACCTGGCGTGTGGACGAAGTAGGCCAGATACAGGTCCAACTCTTTGACGGAGACGCCGATGTGGTGTGGCTGGACACACAGTCCGTGGTTGGAGCACTGCGGCGACTTGACCAGTCGCTCGCCGTCCGTGCTCTCCAGCGGCGAGCCCTTGAACAGGATCACCATCACCAGGTCCAGGCGCCATACCTTGTCGGCCTGCCGCAGGCAGTCGATGCGGCGGATCTTGCCCTTCTGGTCGGGGTTGGAGAGGACACAGCACGGCGGCTTCTTGCCCGTGATGGTCAGCACAAAGTCCTCGCGGAACTCCGGCCTGATGTCCTTGCGGAGCTTGGCCAGCAGGCGCGAGGCCCACTTCTGCTTGATCTCCGGCTTTTCGCCGAGCAGTTCGTCCTTCACTGCGCGCTCCTCATCCTTGGACATGCGTTTCTCGTGCTTCTTGAAGTACTTGCGTTTGCGGGCCTGCAGGTTGAACCAGGTGTAGGAGAAGGCGCGGACGTGGGGCAGCAGGGCCTCGATGAAGGGATGGAATTCATCCTTTGTGGAGAGGAGAGAGCGAGAAACAGAGAGAAAGGGAGAGAGAGATGTGAGTTCCAGGACACACAGCTGCAAGTTGTGGTAGAGTCACACCTGGAAAAATAGCTTGCAGCCATGACCACAACTAAAATCATAATAAATCAAAATCAACTAATAATCAAATTTTATGTGCTGCTATTTCAGAAGTAATAACCGGAACAACGACAATAATGATTGTTATTGCAACTTTTATGTTAACAATAATAAATTGTTCCAACTGTCAAATGCAAACACATGTAAATATTTTCTACCGTCAAATACTTCCCCTGAAATAAATGTAAAAATTCAACAACATTCAAAACACAGTGTTTCAAATAAATTTGCATAACAGAGCTTATTACAAGGCTCAAACCACAGAGTGCAATCACTCAATCCATTTGGTGGGAGCAGACCAAAATAAAGCAGCTTGGCCGTCTCCTTCGGCAACAGAGAGCTCATTCAGCCATCCTATAATACTTTCCCAACATCGTAACAATGCCCAGACCTTGCTGCTGTGCCCCTGTGCCAGGGTTGCCATGCACCGGACTCTCGGCGCCAATTTGCCACCACACCACCCACAAGTTAGGACTTAAAGCCCTTGCGGCACACGAATTGGCCCCAGAGTTTCCTCCCTGCCCGGACGTCAAGCAACCCCGAAGCCTCGACTCATGGTTGAGGTAAATATTAGAAAAAAAATGAAAATAAAAACACAGGAATAAGGACGAAAACAGCAAAGGACCAGTAAACAGTCGCAGACAGCCAGGTAGTTACCATTTTGCACTCTCATCCTAAATTTGGCACGCCGTTCAAAACCGAACAGGAATCTCCCACACAAGTTCTCTGTCGCTGTCTCTGGTGTTTTGACAAAAAAATGCAATTCTGGCTCAAGAGCAAAAATGACAGAAAATAAAATCTGAGAAGAAGACTCAAAAATAGCACAGAGTGGACATACAAAAAGAGTCCGGCTATCAGTTCAGAAAAAAGTCAAACACTTTTTGAGAAAAAGAAAAAATAGGAGTGCATCCTCAGGATATGCTGAAAAGGAGTGCAGGAAAAAAATCAAGGTAAAGACAGACCAAATTTCAAAATGGAAAGCAGGAGGATTTGTAAAGTGAAAAAATTACGAAGGTAGTATCTGCGCCCCCCTAAAAAAGGAAGACGAAAAAAAAATTGAGTGGAATCGCGGCGCTGAAAATAAACACACTTCTTTTGCACCTTTTCCAAAACTAAAAAAAAAAATCAACGAAGCTAAAAAAATCCTTGGCAAAGCGTAATTGGTACTGGTGTTTGCTTTAGATCTCTGAGTCCTGTATAAGGCTTGCAGAGAGAGAGAGACGCACACACACACATACACACACACTCACACATACGTACACACACAGGCACAGGGTAGGGGGTGGAGGGGGGGGGCTGGCGAAAGCTAAGCGCAGAATATGGGGGGGAAAAAAGAGAGAACCGAATCAATGTTGGACGAGCGCGTACGACCGCTGGCAAACCCAAGTGCTGCTTCTTTTTTCCTGCCTTTCTCTCCAACTCTCTCTCTCTCGCGCGCACCCTCGCTCGCTCTCTCTCGCACGCCGCGTTCTTTCTCTAACCATTGCCTGAGCCTTTGCCAACACTAGTAGGGCCCACCTATTTGGCAACAAGACGCCTGTAGCCCAGCCAATGCGTTAGCTTCAAGAGCTGAAAGGGAGGGGAAAAGAGAGGGGAGGGGGATGGTGGCAAAAAGGGAGTGAGAGAGAAATGGGGAGAGAGAGAGAGAGAGAGAAAGGAAGGGAGGGGGCTAGCAAGCAAGAGAGGCAGAGGGGGAGAGAAAGAGAGAGAGAGAGAGAGAGAGAGAGAGAGAGAGAGAGAGAAAGAGAATGCTAGCGAGAGTACGCAGTCCAGTCCGACGGGGCACAATTTGCCAAATCGACAAGTTCCTATCTGACACAGAGGCAAAGTTCAGAGGGACGTGTATTCCTCCCGCACAATTCCCATAAGCCACCGCGCCTCTGCCACCAGCTCCGGCATGGCTGTTCATCTCCTCCAACCAACCCCCCGCCTCCCCCTCTCCTCTTCCCTCCCCTCTTTCCTCTTCCACCCTCCCTCTTTCTCTCTCTCCTTCTCTCACTCTCTCTCCCTCACTCTCTCTCTCATGCCACTTGCGTAATGCCACCTTGGCACCGGGTGGCGAGAGCAAACGCACGGCTCCAAAATCCCACCAGACCCACAACCAGCAGCTGCTCTCAGATGCACCAGCCCAACAAAGGAGGGGAAACAAATGCACCCCTATTTCTCCCGCTCGCTCTCTCCCGTTCCCCCCTGCCCTCTCTCTCTCTCTCTCTCTCGCTCTCTCTTCCCCATCTCTCTCTCATCCCTCTCTCTATTTCTGTCTTTGTCCTGCATCCCACCATCTTGCTCAGATATGCACCCCGAATCCTGCTCCCAACCCACCACCCGCCACAACCCCTTCACACACACACACACACACACACACACACACACACACACACACACACACACACACACACACACATACACGTCTCATTTAAAGCTACAACGTTGGGCGTGAGATCGAGGGTCACCCGTCTGACACATCAAATGACAGGGCAGACACAGAGGCAGGGCACTAGATGTGACGCTGTGACTGGCGTTAATCCACCTGCCTGCCAAACCGTGCCCGAAGCCAAGGCTGCCACACACATCATCTGCCGCCCACACCTGGGTACAGCGGGAGCATGCAGCAGACCGTGCGGCTCTATGCCTGTGGCCAGTCTCCCTGTTTGAGCCGCAGCGTAGGTAAAAAGGGACAGAGACACACACAATTTCACAATGGCCACCACAGCCCCATAATGTATGTCGGGATATTCTCAAAAGCAGAACAACGACAAGAGAAACACAGACATCAACATACATGAGATCAGATTTAGATACTCGGATGAAAGGGGAGATAGGCCATCTGTGCTGGAAGGCAGTGCAATACAACAGAAGGCAGCTTGCCTTTTTTTGTCATTCACAGGCAACATATCACATGGAAGTAAACCATGTTTTTAACTTTACAGGTGCAGAGACATAAACACTTGCTCTGCTTCATTTGCCACTCATCTGAACACACGTTAAAGGATAAATGGAGGACTTTGCCCTCATTTCGTTCTTCCTTAACCAACATCGTTCGAGATGAGCGCAAATAAACAAACAATCACCAGCGTAACAAGCAAACAAAAACACGACACAACGCAGCGTGAACGGAGAACAGTAAACCGTGTTCTCTGGAGATAGAGGTGCAGGGTGGTTTTGAATGCCGAGCGAGGCAGAGGAAATTCCCTGCAAGAGCCAGGGAAGCACAGCTCTGGAGGAGGGTGAGCGCTGCCGCCGTCACCGCACTGACACACTGTGGTCACAGCTTCATTGCTGCTGAACAGATTCAGGCACAACCGCAACTCGTTTTTTTTTTTTTTTTTGCTTTCATCCCTGCCATTATTTCAAGCTGCAGATAGGATATTAAAATGTATGCAAACACCCAATGCTATTCAAATGGCCATCTGACACAAATTGGGAGACAGAGGTTTGCAAATGGTGGCGGTTTGTGAAAACAGCTAGTTGCAACACCCATGCAGTGGGCCCCCTAATACACCCCCCCCCCCCCCCCCCCCTCCCCAAAAGAATAGATCTTATTTTGCAGAAGGCCTGCACAGTGTGTAAAAGTGGCACATATCTTTGCCTCCTATGGTCCCAAGGAAGACATGCAAACATTGGAACACACTACCTAGGGGCGAGGATGAAATTTGGTTATGAATACAATCTGTACAAATCAGACTGGAACCTCTATGTAAAGCACTCTATTAGCGCTCTCCATTGCAAATACCCCTGGTAATAACTTCCCTGAGTCACACTGCCTCATGACAGTTTTACTGCTTAATAACTGAATCTCAGTTGGTTGATCCAACACTTCATATCTTGTGGGGCAAATAATGTTTCTCTCAACATAATGAATTGAGGCGTCTGCTAAATACCACTCTACTCAAACATTTATAAGTGTGTGTGATATTAAAAGTTCAACAGTGCTGCAGAACCTTTAAAATATACATACACATATGGCAGCTAGAACATCCAAATGCCAAGGCCCAGACAGAATATACTGCCATGTTGGGGAAATACTTACTCAAAGAAAGCACTAAAATAACAAGTCTTGAAACAGTTTGTCTATAAAATAACACTAGAGGGTCTGCTAACAGGCTACTATACTAAAGATCGTGCAATTACAATAATTACAAAGTGCAGACAAAGCAACGCAGAGCCTACTCTGTTTAGATGTAGACAACAACAAAAACTCCAAATCGTTGTTTTGCCTGATGAAAACGCCCAGCTCCAGCGTGTGATTTGTATGTTCTCATATACTCCTGACTATAATTACATGGTAGGCTATAGGCTACCTTAAAAAAACCCGCACAGTTCTGGCTCTGAGTTACACATTGCACCGGAGTTCAAGCCGGAGGCGCTCGCTCCTGCGGTTGCTGCGCTTTACAGCATCAGATGGGTGAGAGGAAAGAAGAGCGCAATAGGTTGGACGCCTGGACTGCGCATGGGCAGACAAGAGGCACTGACCTCGGCTCGCCACTCGCGACTGTTTGTAAGGGAGCTGCCAAAAACAGACTGTGAAAATGCACGGGACTCAATCGGGCTCAAAGCCTTACTTAATTGTGCACCAGGTTCAGATGGCCAAGTGCAGGGCCTATACTCACTCCGAGAGAGGGAGAGGGAGAGCTACATTTAGAATTCTAGTCGGATCTTTAAACAAAACAAATCTTCACTAGATCAACAATAAAAGTTACATTTCCCGTTTTGGACATGTTCGGACTAACTCATTCAAGGCATCCACTGACAACCCGATCTACTCGATCGCAGTAAATCATGGACTGTCCTTAAACTATTAATAAACCACCTTAGAGGTTTGCTAACTGCGCGATAGGAAAGAGATCCTTGCAAATCTCGTCAACAAACGTAAGCAAAGCCTACAAGACACAGAAATGTCAAACCATGACAAACACTGTCAGTCTATTGTCAATTTCAGCCTTCACATAGGCTGAGCAGCTAGGTCCAAATGAAAGCCAAATGGAAAATATGCTTTTAATAAAGCTGTCGCCTGGCACTGTAAAATATATGCCTATAAATCAAAATAGTGGGGTAGAGTCCGAGCATATTCAGATAGAAAAACGAACATGTCGTCTAGAACTTTGTTGTCGGTGTTCACGACTGACACCACCGAGCAGTAGTCCTACATTCAAACTGCATGTGAAACCAACCATTCAGCACACTTTAACAGTCTCTTTTCTCTAATAGTTAGGATAATTTTATTTGTTGTGTCTATTACCTCAATTTCACTGCCACGATACAATTATTGATCAGTCGCTTTGATGTGTCTCAAGTAGGCCTATGAGCGAAATTAATTAAATCCCCTATAGGCCGCGAAACTTAAACAGCACGCAAATGGATCGGTACAAAGGTAAATCATAAGAATTCAAGTGATGAATTACACACACTTTCTTCCTTTATATTCATATCTTAGTGGACTTGTGCAAACCATCTAGGCTCCAATACAGGCCTACTCGCAATGCGCGTGTCTTAAGTCAGATCAGGACAAACAATTTGGCCACAGACTGAGCAAGATAAATCAGCCAACAGCATTAAAAAGAGACGGCCACGAATTTTCTCTTTTCTACCTCGTTATGCACTTACACTATTAATGCTTAAAAACGGGGAAGACATCATCCCGCAGTGGTCTGCCAGGCAGGCGCCCGCCCGATGGAAATGAACGAGCTGGAAAGGCGCTTTGGCAGCATGCAGCAGCCAGCCGTTTGTGCCGGACTACTTTGTCACCGACGGTAAAATCCTGCACCAATTAATAACGTGAGAAATAAACCCAGACACCTACAAATAAATGCGCCTAAAATTCCAATTTGGCTGGCTGAAAATGCACCCGACCCACAAACACCGATTCCGTGCATGAATAATGTATACAAAGTGAGTAATTTCGCAGCTTGAAAAAATGGATTACATGGCCAAACTCATTAGGAAAATATATCATCCTGGCAAAAAACGTTCGCCATTCGTATTCAAAGACAAAAATCACACACATATGAATACCTACATCTGAAAACAATGATTGCTAGATGTAGGTATTCTTTCAAAAACTCCCAAATTTGCCTGCATTATCACAATTTCAGCAAAAAGACGTTGATGTGTGATGACTCTATTCAGGTACCCTGAAATAAACGGCCACCATCTACTACACGAAGATAGAATCAATAGCAAACAATATATCTCAGTGAATAGGTCTAGTCTACTTTAACATCCAGATTTCGATATTTGGAATATGTGAGCAAAAACTACTCATAATTACAGGCCTATGCAGGCCCAGTCACTAGTCTAAAACGTCGCAAATAACAAATAATTATGCTAAATGTAGAGAATCTTTTTTTACAAAAACATACAGTAGCCTAGTTGTTAAAATGTAGCCTATCAAATGTATTTAATCAATATCAATCTAGAGGTTTCTGAGCAGAGTTCTCAGCCTTCCTTTGATTCCACATTAATTATTTTGTTTATTTGTTTGCCATGTATTTTTAATGCCTTTTAAAATGTTAAAAATTAAGGGGAGAGAACATTTAGAGTCATATAAGATAAATGCTACTTTGTAAAAGAAGAAAGCCCTCCTTTTTGGGAGGGTACAAGCTAAAAGTCTGTCCTGAACTGCCCCTATATTAAATATCAATATGAACACAAATAAAACTTTTAGGTAGCCTACAGCACTGGCAAACAAATTCCCAGACTTTGCCAATTAACATAAATATGCAGGAAGCTGTGAAAGGGCCTAACCTAACGGTCTCAATGCACTTGAAACGGAGACTAAATGCCTCTGTCGGTCATTGCTTCCTCTAGATTCAAGGGGCATAAGCTCGAAACAACAAGACAGCCTGCCAAAAGTAGATTTAATTCTTTTGTGCCACAAGGTGCAAAAAAGAGTCTTTGGTAGTGAAAAGAAACAACTGCATTTCAAACAAAAAAAACGTGATATCTAGCGGTTGGATCGAATAGAAATGCTTTCAAAGCCTTCAGTCACAAACAGCAAGGTGCATTGCCTAAATGAAGCCTTTTCTCTGACATTTGAAGATCTGTGCAAAGATGCAACATTTCGATTCGTTCGAGAGGTGTAAGCTGCCAGAAAGTGTCTGAAACACCTGCTATCGTTTACGCACTGACACGGCCGTAGGTTGACTATCCACCAAAAGGCCTAATATTAGAAAGATAACACAAATCCTTGTTTAAGTGTTTAAGTTTAAAATTGTTACATGTAAAATATTTCTAAATGATTGCCATTTCAGTAGCCTACATTTGTCTTTGCTTTCTGCAAGTAGCTTAAAGGTAAAATGCAGTCCTTGGTTTTAACTTTACATATTCTGCTTTCTATATAGTAGGCTATTTAAAGAATCAAGTGAACTAAACGAAGGCATTTATCTGTAACCACGTATAGGCTATATCCAACACCAACGCATTCGATCCCAATAAGTGTAGATACAAATATTAGAGTGAAATGTAGCCATCTGCTCCTCTTCCAGCTGACAATTCATAACTATAGGAAGTAACTATTAGTGTAATATAGTGTGTAACTATTGGAATTTTATTTTCATGTAGGCCTATTGGTATTATAAGCAAATAGTTAGGGATACTTGCACTATAATGTCTAAACTCGTATAGGCTCACTTCATACCACGTTCGCATGAAGTTGTGCAGTCTAAATTTGAACTATAGTATACTATAAAAGGCATGGGGCTCCGTATAGCCTAATTCATAGGCCTACACAAACTAATTTTCGAGTTCTATTAGGCCAAAACGAAACAAAGGTACAATATGCTACATGGTGCCAAAAAGACACTGTTCAAGCCTTCTCAAACACACTTCTCATCCAACCGTATAAGGCCTTGACAGTAGTCACAGGGGACACGCAATTATTCCCGTTATTATACGGATTATAATGCGTCCTCTTAAATCGGAATTTGTTTTTATTCTCCTCACAATGAGACTAATGTGGAGAGAGGTCTCTGAGGAACCCCCGTGCCCGCTTTTCACAGGCTCCGGGAGTGTCGCGCGGAAGAGCCTCTTCACAGATAAAACATTTGGAAAGCGCGCCAGTCGCCCGCGCACCAACGAGATGTGCATCTTAATAATATCATAAAGCCCACTTACTTAACAAAATGGACCACTAGACCATTGTTCAGTATGTTCCCATGACATTAACCGGTAAATTGCGCTGTGGTATCAATGCTCACGGCCGGTATCTGACAGCACAACCCTGCAACAGCACTCCTGGAGATGTCCCAAGACGTTAATTTTGACCATGG
The DNA here is from genome assembly GCF_018492685.1 of Alosa sapidissima. Taxonomy (NCBI): domain Eukaryota; kingdom Metazoa; phylum Chordata; class Actinopteri; order Clupeiformes; family Clupeidae; genus Alosa; species Alosa sapidissima. Next base: position 21,113,951 of record NC_055959.1, read on the forward strand.
AGGAGGATACTCAACAGGTTGTATGGCTACACAGTGCAGCTAAAAGTTTCCGCCACAGCATTTTAAAAGGAACACAACGGACTACAGTATCAGGTAGGCATGAGGATAAATAATTCTACTGCACAAAAAAAAAAACATTTATTGAGATTGTTGTGCAACACCACCTTACTCTAAAAAAATCTTCCCAGTTGTTTCCAGTTTAAAAGAATATGAAACTATTTTTTTTTCATAAACATTAAAAAGACTGGGGAACAAATCTGAACACATCACCGAGAGTGAGAAACAACACCTGTTTAACAGCCTTTCAGTACAATATTGATAGAAGTCACTCTTTAGTACAGTATATTTAAAAAATCCCTCTAAGGCACAAGGACCAAAGCTTTTGCTTTGTTTATCTGAAGTGGTTACAGATAATCTCACAAATACTGATATGCTCTCTAATTTTTGTGTGCACTTCTTTGTTTTATTGCTATGGAAAGCCAGAGCTGGTAAGATGGCGGTGTGTGAATGTTGACACCATCAGGCCCAGGTGATAGGCAGCTCCGTGATTAGGGGAGCCAGATCTTAATTAGAGAGATTTGGAGTGAGGGGGGCCTGCTGCGTGTCCCTGACCCTGGAGGGAGGTGACCATGACCCTGCTGCACCACAGGGGGCAGACGGGCACAGAGCGGGCCCTGGCACCTTCCTCGGGCACGGCTGACACAGCCCCTCCTGGAGGGCTGGAGGGGATGGGAGAAACAGGGAGGGAGGGAGAGGGACAGAGACAGAGAGAGGGTGAGTGGGAGAGAGAAAGAGGGAGAGAGAGAGGGAGGGGGCAGAGGAAGAGAGACAGGCAGTCTCTAGGACATACAGATATACTGTATATATATAGAGAGATAGATAGAGAGTGG
>NC_055959.1:21119840-21122340 GCF_018492685.1 Alosa sapidissima
AACGAGACAGCAGCAGCAGCAGCAGCAGCGACGGCAGCAGTGGCGGTGGTGGCGGCGGCGGCAGTGCTGGTGTCTGAGGAGAGGAGCCAAGAGGCGCTTCCCCTGCAGCAGGCCCTAGGCTGGCCGGAAGAGCGACCAGAGCAGCGCCGGCTCCCAACAAAGAGGGCGAGGGGGGGTCCTGCACACGCCGCGCCGCACAGGAAAGGGGGGGGGGGGGGGGGGCTTCTGTGTATGTGTGTGTGTGTGTGTGTGTGTGTGTGTGTGTGTGTGTAAGAGAGAGAGAGAGAGCGCAAGAGAGAGAGAGAGAGGTGTGTGTGTGTGTGTGTGTGTGTGTGTGTGTGTGTGTGTGTGTAAGAGAGAGAGAGAGAGCAAGAGAGAGAGAGAGAGAGGTGTGTGTGTGTGTGTGTGTGTGTGTGAGAGAGAGAGAGAGAGAGAGAGAGAGAGAGAGAGGTGTGTGTGTGTGTGTGTGTGAGTGAGTGAGTGAGTGAGTAAGTCAGTGAGTGAGTGAGTGAGTGAGAGAGAGAGAAAGACAGTGTGTGTTTGTGTGTGTGTTTTGAGGGGAGACAAAGTCATGCTGAGGCACGGACGGCGGTCACCCTCCTGTCTGGACTTCCTCTCTGACACACAGACACACAAACACACACACACACAGGCACACAAACACACACACACACAGAGACATACAAACACTCTCACAGACATACACAGGCATTCACTCTTAAAGACACACAGGTGCATTAACCGAGTTAGATACAAAAAACAATATATTTATTTCCTAATGACAAAAACTGGCCCACAAATAGACTTGTAGGCACCTTCAGTGTAAAAACAAAAGAAAGTGCTTCATACCCATAAAGAAAGGTATGATGTAGCCTATGTGTATGCAGAGTGTTTATGTCCTCGGCCGTACTGAGAATTGAATTTGAAGGCAACATGGAAAGTGGGTCGCAGCTCAGACGGAGTCTCTGTTCAAATATTTCAAATCGGGTCACGGCCATCGGAACGCCACGATATTACGCTGCTTTTCACAGATGCCTCATCTATACATTGTTTTATAGTTTCCTTTACATTTAAGTATCAATCACTGTCTCTTCTCCCTTCTCCTCTTTTTCACACTGACTGATTAAAAACTTGATCTCATCCATTAAAATAATACTATTTCCTAAAGCTAGACTTGTAGTTTTGCATAAGTTGATTTAGGAATACTGTTTCCTTCATGTGCCTTTCAAAAATAAGATTGAGCAGCCATATACAGTGCGCCAATAATGTCTAACAAATAATATATACTAAATTATAAAACATATTCTACAACATACTCAAGGATGTGGAAGTGTCATTACTGTAATTTCCCAACTATTAACTGCGGTTTATACATTGATTTTGCAAAAAAAAAGCTTTGAGGTTAATATACGTATTAATATGGTTTTGTTTTTTAACTTGCATAAAACACTGTCCTGTGGTTTATACACAATGCGGCCAATACACAGGAAATTACTGTATGCGGCAACAATTTCCAACACTTCCTAAATTACACTTAATACACCATGAATACAATATTTAAATAGATTGCTCTCTGTCTCACCTAAAGAGACATTTTAAATGTCTAAATATTTTCATATGTATTGTATAGAGGTACTATAAGTTAGATGAGTGAAAACATATTATTAAATAAAGAATCATTGTGACTTTTACGTGTTGAACTTTTCCGCTCCATAGTGTTTAAAACACTTAAGATATTGGTATCATATAGGTGCAAGTATCATTATAACAGTGTTGTGATTCTATCTATCGGTTCCTACTTCTATATGCAAATCTTTATACATTAAGTCTTTATAGATTTGTTTTAAACATACAATCTCGCTTTCACACACACACACACACACACACACACACACACACACACACAGTGCATCTGTGAAAGTCTGTGTGCTTGTTTGAATGTGAATATAAAACTAAAAATGTGAACTGTAAAAACAAACTAAAGTAACTTTAGTATTGCGGTAGTATTGTGGTGCTGCATTTGCTGCCAAAAGTGAAAAGAAATAAAACTGGTTGTATACACTTGGAGAGCAAGCCTCCCATGAAGACGAGATTGTTATTTTTTCACGTCTCATATATCTCTTCAAATCAAATACACGTCACAGCTTTTCCCTTGCTTGATTGTAACTTACTGGCACTGTCCAGACAGTCGTGGCTTTTGGCTAGCTCCGAGGGAGAGTGAAAGAAAGAGTGAGAGAGGGAGACAGAGAGAGAGAGAAAGAGAGAGAGAGAGCAGAGAGAGAGAGAGAGCACAGAAAACTTTTTTGAACAGCACCTGGTAACCTGACACAGTAAAGCACAACCACTTTTCCCAAACTGCACATGATTTTCATATGACTTCATCTCCCCAATGATCAAGTCTTCACAAATCTGGCCAGCCACGGTGTATTTAAGGAGTATGAGAAGAGAGAGAGACAAAACAAAAAAAAAACACAGTGGGGGGGGGGGGGGGGGGTTGCTG
>NC_055959.1:21449840-21454840 GCF_018492685.1 Alosa sapidissima
GTCCAGTTCATAAATTCTTCATGTGAAACCCTCGGCGACATTGCTGCCCTCTCTCTCTCCCCCTCCTGCCCCCTCCCTCCATCCCTGGGTCCCCAGAGTGGCTGGAGAGCATCGGTGCGACCCAACACCCTGCCCGCCCGAGCCGTACCTGGTGGGACCGGCGGCACGCAGGCAGCCTCACACAGGGAGATAAAAGCCACTGCAGTGTGAAGAGAGATGTTCTGGATGTAAACAGGGGTGGGGGGACAATGTGACAGGCTTGCTGGGACGAATCAAGAACCATTTTGATTCACAGTATGAGATCTTCTTTTCAGTGGTGTATTTTGTTTATTTGTTTGTTTGTGCTCGGAGGGGGTAGAGAAGTGAATGTGGATGTAGATTAAGGCTTAGGGGAAGGTTAGGCAGGAATATCGGACCCCTGAGAAGATGTTGAATTGGTACCCACTGGCACACTGTGACTGATTCATGTAGTGTGTATGTTTACTGTATGTTTGAGTTCAAAGTTTTGATTTCCTGCACTCAACCAGAGTTCTCATGCCGAGAGCTTCTTGTAGATTTGCATGGTAAAATAGCAGCAGTCAGGATGGATAACTCCATTTTCTGTGCCTATGTAGGTTTTTGAACGTTCTGTTCAAAGTTCTGTTGAAGTTCCGCAACAATTGAAGGTTCTAAAATTATATGTTGAATTCAATGAACGTTCAATGAATGATATTCTTTAGAACGTTCATTTCTCAGCATTCCTGTCACACCAGTGTGACGGTACTCCTTTAAGGGTTAAATTCTTATCCTGCTCTCTCACACAGGCCACTATGGGAAAGAGTTCCTCCGCCAAGCCAGCCAAGATCCCCACAACTTCATCTCCTCTGGGTTTGTGACTCTTGGACGAGGGCATCTCAAAGGTACGCGCCAACCCCCCCACCGCACCCGACACAAATCTCTGCAAGCCTACTGAAGGTTTTAGGTCTCCCTAGTCAGTGTGAGCATCTGGACTCTGGCCCACCCAGCTGTCTGTGCTAATGTGAAATGTCATAGGACACCGTGGTGAAATCAGTTGCTTCCAGTGATTGTCAAGTTGACCTATGAAAACACCACAGTGAAGAATTGTCACATGTTTTAAAAGGAAACTTTTTAAGTCTAGTTGTCTTTTTAAAAAAAAATATTCATTAAAAAAAACAGTAGAACATAACATTTCCCCTGGCCTTTTCAGTAAGCCTCCAGCATGTTTAAGGTGCCAACACTGCAAAGCCCCCTCATGTGATTTCCTCTGTACACTAACCGCCTGGTGAATGATAGCCTGACCTCAGCAGGACATATAAGATAGACATAAGGCACCAAGGATGTACAGTATAGATCTCATGGTCTAGAGAGATGCTATTTGACTATGACATACAGAAAGAAAGAGAGAGAAAGAGACACAGAAAGAGTGTGTGTGTGTGTGTGTGTGTGTGTGTGTGTGTTTGTGTGTGTGTGTGTGTGTGTGTGTGTGTGTGTGTGTGTGTGTGTGTGTGTTTGTGTGTGTGTGTGTGTGTGTGTGTGTGTGTGTGTGTGTGTGTGTGTGTGTGTGTGTGCGTATGCCTGTTTGTCATATCTGGGACTCACCTCCATGTTTCTGTTCTGATAGAGTGCAGTGTAGGGGTGACTGTGAATGGTAGAGAATGTTTGGCAGCACACGGCAACAATAGTGTTTCCTCGCAGCTAATTGGCAAAGAAACGATGCCACTGAGTGTTCTGCTTTTGTGGCACGGTGAATGTGGGAGTGATTTGCCCCTTTTGTTTCCATTGTGTGCTGTGGCCAATTCATGAAGGATTTGAATAATGGCGCAGCACACAGTGGATGATGCACGACATAATCATCCCCTCGTTTTTGCTCTGTCATTTCCATGTAAGATAAGTGTGTGTGTGTGTGTGTGTGTGTGTGTGTGTGTGTGTGTGTGTGTGTGTGTGTGTGTGTGTGTGTGTGTGTGTGTCTTTCTGAAAGAGTGTATGCGTGTGTACAAAGGGATTAGTACAAAAAGATGGAGGGAAATGTGTCATTGCTGCTTACAACAGTTCTTGAAGTTGGATTTTATAGTTTCACAGCTTATGAAAATGGTTCACTTCCAATTCTGAATATTTTTTAAGGTATATAGAATATATTTCCCCTATACTGTATGTGTCACTACCAGAACTACATACTTTAATGTTGATTTTGTTTCCAGCATGACATTACTTTTCACAAATTTCACAGTGACCTTGACAGTGCCCAAGTCTCACTACTCCTGTTTTCTTTGTGCAAGATTTCACCTCCCACTAGCTGAGAATATAAAACTACCCGTGAAGAAAACACACCTATAAATGCCAAATGTCCTGCATAATGATCATACCATTTTATTATGTGCATGTACTGTATGATGTATGATTAGTTCTCCTGAATGGCACATGTCTTTGGGCCTGACCTGACCAGTGTAAAAGCTGTGCTAAAACATCAGTGTCAGAAACCAGAACATTGTGCTGGTAAGATCCTTGCCCCGTAGTGGCCCCTTTTTTATAGTATCTCTCCGTGGTTTATCTGAGGGCTGTTCTTGTGTCTTTGCAGCCCAGCATTCAGTTGACGAGTTAGGGATATCCTGGAGGGATAATCTGGACGTTCCCCTCTCCTACAGTACGTACAGAAACGTGTCTGCGTCCCTGTCCACCGTGTCCACTGCTTCCTGCTGACATATTCTGTGTGTCACCAAAGATGCATGTCATGAGGCAGGGATCCGCAAACAAGCGAGCCATTGGCCTACGCTTCCCAGTCCAAGATGTAGCAGCAAAGCCAGCATAGACTATGAATAATCACCATAATTTCCTGCAGGCAATACTCAAACCATTTCATGTTTCTGTAAGTGAATGCATTGGTATGCTGTATAAGTCGAGCAAACTTGGAGATGGTTGTCAGGCGCTGCTCTCCCAAAATTTATGAGATTTACAGAAAAAAAGGGGCTGCATATTCAGATTCTGCTCATGCTATTACTGTCTGCTCTGTGTCTGTCCATGTATATGTGAATCTGTGTGTACTTTTATGTATTTCGTTGTGATAACACATGATATAGTAGCATGCACAATGTTATGTTTATGTTAGGAAAACAACGATATCTGCACCTAGAAGGTAAGTGGAGTTTTATCTCACAGAATGAAAAAATGCTACCCCTGTTCTTGTCCAAGATATACTCCTGAAGATGACTTCCTGTTTCTGTTTCTGCCAATGTGAACCAATGCTGATGAGCACGGTTTAGCTGCTATCCTGTCATTAGCCTAATTTAATGCACAGGAGACCCACATTGCCGCTGTGGAGAAGCCTGTGCATGTCTAAACAACTGATTACAAGACAGCGCCCATAGTCACGCACATTAAATCAAACTAGCCCTCAAACCACACATTAGAAGTGGTTGTTGCCACTTGACAGCCTTGATTTTTACTCCAAATGTTATCTTGCAGACACTAGAACTCACCCATGCAAATTACAGAAACCCTCCACCTGCAAAAAATAATATATATATTTTTTATTTTCTCCTTCGGAGTACTGCCTATATAAATATATATATATATATATTGTATATGGGGCAGGCATCAATCACAGCCATATCTCATTTCGGTCTGCACCCAGAAAACAAAAGTGTCCATATTTCACAGGTGGCTGATGGATGGCTCTGGCACGTCGGCCGAGCCGTGAGGAGATGAAGTCGCCTGCTGCGCTGCGTTAATTGATGGTGTCAGATGAGGTTCTAGCTCGCTCCAGTCATGCTGGTTTTGACTGACACACTGTCATGGCAGGATCCAGGCACCAGGGTCCTTTAAATGAAAACATGCTTCGGGGACAAGGCGCCATGTTTGCCATTAATAATCTGACTCTCGCGACAGATTACAGAGGCTTGTCGGTTCTGCCCCGCATACAGTATGGGGACTACAGTGCATTGTGTAGAATAGATAACTTCAGCATCTCTGCATGCATACATCAAATATACATCTCTACCAGTGCTATATATATATATATATATATATATATATATATATATATATATATATATATATGAGAGGGATGGATAGATAGATGGATAGATAGATAGATAGATAGATAGATAGATAGACCAACAACTGGCTGAGGATTCTCAACTGAAAATATAGCACGGGTTGGGTACCCTTCTGGCCCACACCCCCATGTTCATCCATCGCCATGGTAATAGATTGGGCAGGTTGGATGTGGAGATTTAGCGACAGTGGGCTGCCACAGATTTATTTGACAGGCGGAGCAGGCCGCCGCCACCCAGTATATGGAGAGGGAGAATCCCGTCCATTAATCTCCTCGACAAGCATGGCATTGATCTAGGGTCTCGCTGGCTTTTTTCAGCAGCCCTCGGGGGATTTTTCTGTCAGCGGGTTTACCTTCACAGGAGAGGATTATTTAGCATGAAAGGAACGTGAATCTCCCCCCTCCTGCTCCAGGTGGAAACTATGTGCATTTGTTCAGGGAGGAGTTACAAGATATGCTGAGGACTAATTTGATAACTTTAGATTTTCTACAGATATAATGAGAGGGATTTTAGCGGACACATTCTAAGAATGTGGTACCAGTGCAAGGTGACTGCTGAGCAGAATTTGAATTCTCTATCTAATTCTACTACAAAGTGTATTATGTTCTTATCCTCAAACACAAAAATATGTATCACCCAAAAATGAAAACTCAAGACGTAACAACTGCTGCCATTTCCTCCCTTTTCTTCTTCCATTCACTGACACCCACACCCCCTGTGGAATCTATTAATGTGCTTGACTCCGGTTACTATTTCATGTCTTGCTCTCTCCTTGTGTTTGTTTCCTGTGGAAATGGGATTCTTCACCCTCCTCTCCACCCGCTCCTGTGGAAGGACGGTCTGACCTTGTCACCCCTCCTTCTCCCCTCCATACTTTTTTGCTTGGAGGCAGTCTAGCATTACGTCCTGCTGTGAGAATGCACGAGAGTCCCAAGTGAGAAAGCGAGA